>NC_059434.1:15971911-16014411 GCF_021028975.2 Sphaerodactylus townsendi
AAATGGCTGCTTTGGAAAATGCACTTTGGCTCATTCCGCACCTGCAGAATAATGCACTTTCAAACTGCTTTCAGTGCTGTGTGGCACTGTGCTTTTTGAAGCTGTGTGGAATGGCAAAATCCACTTGCAAACAGTTATGAAAGTGGTTTGAAAACGCATTATTTTGCGTGTGCGGAAGGGGCCTTTATGTCATTTTACCCTGCTTGCACTGCTCCCCTCTTCCAACCTCACCATCTTCTACTTGTCAAATCTCCAGGTATTTCTCAATCCAGAACTGGTCATTCTACCTCAGTTTAGAAAAAATAGGAACAGAGACAGGATGGCGCAGTCAGGATGAAGAAGAAAAGAGGTTGGATTTATACCCCACCTTTGTCCCCTGTAAGGAGACTCACGGCGACTTACACATTCCTTTCCATTCTTCTCCTTACAACAGACACCTTGTGAGGTAAGTGGGACTGTAACTAGACCAAGGTCACTTCATTTGTAGGAGCAGGGGGAAAAATGGACTTCCCCTCTTATTCCTTGATTGCTGAGTTTTCTCAACAGTCTCTGGTGAGGAACTTTGTCAAAAGCCTTTTGGAAATCCAAGTAGACAATGTCCACCAGTTCACCCCTGTCCACATGCCTGTTTACACCCTCAAAAAACTCTAGTAAGTTTGTAAGACAGGACTTGCCTCTGTAAAAGCCATGCTGACTCTTCCTCAGAAGGTCTTGCTTTTCTACATGTTTAATAATTTTATCTTTAATGATAGATTCGACTAATTTACCAGGAACAGATGTCAAACTGACTGGCCTGTAATTTCCTGGGTCCCCCCTAGACCCTTTCTTAAAGATTGGTGTGACATTGGCCATCTTCCAGTCTTCAGGGATGGAGCCTGATTTCAGGGATAAGTTGCTTTGGGGCAACTTATCCCTATCCCACACTGGCTTAGAGCTCAGAGGAATTCCAGCCGCCGGTGTGGGAGGGGGTCACATTGGCGCCAACCTCCTCCATCCGCAACCTGGGGGTTCACCTGGATTCATCTCTTTCAATGGAGACCCAGGTGGCCCATACAACCCGGGTTGCATTTTTCCACCTCTGACAGGCCCGACGGCTGGCTCCCTTCCTCTTCAATGCAGACCTAGCCACTGTGATCCATGCAACTGTCACCTCCAGGCTAGACTATTGTAACTCGCTCTACGCGGGCCTTCCCTTGCGTTTGATCCAGAAATTGAAACAGGTCCAACATGCAGCAGCCCGACTGCTCACAGGAGGCGCCTTCCGAGAACATATCTACCCTGTGTTGCGCCGCCTGCATTGGTTACCGGTTGAATTCCAAATCATCTTCAAGGTGTGGGTGCTGACCTTTAAGGTCTTATGCGGCCTGGGACCCTCGTACCTTCGGGACTGCATTACCCCATATGTCCCGAGTCGACCTTTGTGTTCAGCAGAGGCCAATTTACTGGAGATCCCTGGCCCCTCAATGATGCGGTTGGCCTCCACTCGGGCCAGGGCCTTTACAGGGCCTGGTGGGACACTTTACCACCAGCTGTCCGGGCCCTGCAGGACCTTGGAGAGTTCCGCAGGGCCTGCAAGACTGAATTGTTCCACCGGCCTTTGGAGAGACCAGCCGCTGAAGGTGCCCTGCTCTATCCTCCCCCACTGCTGTATAGGGTCCCTAACATCATCGGGACCCATTATTCTCTTCTGGGAGGGTTGTATATGGGTTCATGGGATACTGTTTTAGAATGTAAATTTTAAACTTTTTATATGTTTTATATATGGTATTATATTGTTCACCGCCCTGAGCCCTTCGGGGATAGGGCGGTATATCAAATAAATAAATGAATGAATGAATGAATGAATGAATGAATGAATGAATGAATGAATGAATGAATGAATGAATGAATGAATGAATAAAGGCACTAATGAAGGCTTTCTAGCCCAAACTGAATATATATATTTTAGAATAATTCTGAAAGGCCTTTGAATAATGAATAATGAATGATGAGATACATAGTGGTGGTAATTGGATCTTGAACTGTTTTAAATTGACTTCATGGCAGTAATGTTTGAGATTATTATTACTGTCAGAGAGCCAGCAAGATGTGGTGGTTAAAAATCAAATCCCTCCTCACACCACAAAAACTTGCTGAGTGACCTTGGGCCAATTACACGTTCTCAGCCCTGACCTTCACCAGTGTTTGAATGGGAGGCCTTCAAGAAATACCAGAAGTGTATTGAGGAGGCAGGCAATGGCAAACCTCCTCTGAACATATCTTGTCTTGAAACCCTACCAGGGCTCTCCATAAGTCAGATGTGACTTTATAATAAGATAGACAGACACGAGATACCTCCAAATCCCCAAGCAACAGAGACTATGCCATTTCGGATGTGGATCTCCTGAAACCATATCTCGTATCCTCCTGGAATGTCATCTTCATAGTAACTTGTGCATGATTTTAATCCACCCTTTGTTGCTTCCAAGGCTTAGTTACTCTAAATTCCAGACCACTTGCTTTTTATTAAGTGACTGTAGTCCTTCGATTACCTTGGCAGTGGCTAAGTTCTTGGAAAACATTTTAAATACCAATATTAAAATGTTCTAAATGTGAATATATTTGCAATTTTATATGCCATTAAAGGTTGAATTGAATTGAATTGAATAAGACAGGCAGACAGACAGACCTTTTTTGTGGTGATGGTGTGACCTAGCATTGGTATCCTGAAAAAGGCTAAAGGCAGCATAAAAACCAAGGAAACAACCCAGCAGGATCTTTGCAGCCCACTCAAGCAGCTGAAAATCAGGATTCCAGCACTTTACAAGGTGCAACACACATATAAACCATGTTGCCAGATGAGAAGGAATTTCCACTTGCGATTCCTCCCAGTCATTCATGAAGTGTTTGTAGCCCAAGCCTTCTGTTGAACATGTACAGCTTCTAACCTAGGGGCTTTCCCCACTACAGAAGGGAGCTAAGGTTGACTCGGTTCCCTTCAGTGGGGGGCGATTCCAGGCTGTCCCCACAGCAACTGAGTTGGCCCCCTGGAACCGAGCTAAGTGGGCGGGATCATCTTGGTGCCTATTTCGCTCCTCAATCGTGATTGGCTCTTGTGTTATGGCGGGAAACGGGAGCATTCTTTTTTTTTACAGTTTTTACAGTTTACAGTTACATGCGCTTTTTGCCTGCCACAACTCTCCTGTTCTGCGCATGCCACAAAAGTGGCTTGTGATTGGTTGAACAGATGAGGTGTCATTTCGATGCTTCCCTACTTCGAAGTGGTATCGACCTTGTTCCGGCAGAAAAGTGTAGTTCATAACTGCGACAAGGATGTTGTAGTTCTGAGGGGGGGGGGGGGCTGAGACAAAACAATGTTGAGCTCGGTGGCAGTGGGGATTCACTGAGGCGAACCTAGGTTGAAACCAGTGCAACTCTGTCAGTGGGGAAAGCCCCCTAGTCTCCTCCTGCCTTCATCTTGTGGGCTGCTTTATTTTGGACGAATGACCCAATCAAATTGGATCCGTCCAGTGTAGAAGGCTCACAAAGAAAGGCTGATGCAGCTGTTCACTGGGTAATAATAAAATCAATTTTCATTTATGTGCTCTAACAACATGACAGACCAAGTCAATTGGAATGATTAGCATGCTGCTGCTGGCTCCATGCACACACAAAAAGGATATTTAAGGAGGGGAAAACACAGAGAAAACATACAAGAACAGAACTTCCCTATTGCCTCCATCAGTGGCTTTATTTGCTTTAGAATACTTGTCATGGCTAAACAATGAGGTCATGTACACTGGCACCTATGTAATCTGTGTTTCTTTGCAATACAAGTGAATGGTGATCATTAGCATTGGTATGAATAGGGATGATGAGAATTTCAGCAGAAATATGGTCACCAGGCGTAGTTAACACGTTGAAATCCCCTCACAGCCTGCTGTGCATACACAGCTTACCACAGATTTTCCCAGGGGTCAAACGTTGTGTTTTAGGCCCCTTTCGTACATGCAGGAGATTTTACTGTGGTCGTTTTCCCACTTACCATCTGCTGCGCGCTACTCTCGCCAAGTAGTGCGGGTTCCCTGGCACTCCCAACTACAGGGGCGATGACAACGCAGCCGCCCCGATGCTGCTGCTCTCGCGCCCCCTCAGCACACATCATTCCTGGCGCTCCTCAAAACGGCGCCTTTTGATGACCCCGCGCAGAGCATGGGGTCGTGGGGAAGCCTTGGAGGGTGCCAGAAATGGCATGCACTGACAGTAGCGCGCAGCAAAGGGTGGTCGAGGTAAGTGGGAAAACGACCTTTGTGGAATAGCAAAATCCACTTTCAAACAGTTGTGAAAGTGGATTGAATGTGTATTCTTCTTCATGTGCGGAAGGGGGCTGAGAAACGTTTTCCGTGAAATCATTCAACACTACTCCATCCCTTGACATTTTTCACCTTGTCTCTTCAGTTGCATTTATTCCACAGGCTACTGCTGAAAATGTATTATTCCTAACAGTGGTGGGTTGTTATCCATGAAGCAGAACAACCTTCAGCCATTTTCTCCTCCGCTTCGTCCTCCATTTTCAAAAGAAATGTTTAAAACATTTTTTTCCTCAATCACATTAGCAATGTAAAGGCTCAGAGTCAAGCCAGGTCGATTGCATCAGTGTTTTCAATTTCCTCCCAAATGAGTACCGTATATACCAGCGTATAAGACGACTGGGTGTATAAGACGAGACGACCCCCCCCCCCCACTTTTCCAGTTAAAATATAGAGTACCACCTGCTCAGTACCACCCGCTCAGTACCTGGCGTATAAGACGACCCCAGACTTTACAGATGATTTCCCAGGGTTCAAAAGTAGTCTTATATGCCAGCATATACAGTAATGTTAAATTAAGAGGAAGATACAGTATGTCTACAGTTAGGGAACAACTGAAATTGACATGAGCAGTTTCTTTTGCAGGAGGACTTTCTCACAATACCAGAACCAGGGGGCATACATTGAAAATGCTGGGGGGAAGAATTAGGACTAATAAAAGGAAACACTTCTTCACGCAACATGTGATTGTTGTTTGGAATATGCTGCCACAGGAGGTGGTGATGGCCACTAACCTGGATAGCTTTAAAAGGGGCTTGGATAGATTTATGGAGGAGAAGTCGATTTATGGCTACCAATCTTGATCCTCTTTGATCTGAGATTGCAAATGCCTTAACAGACCAGGTGTTCGGGAGCAGCAGCCGCAGAAGGCCATCGCTTTCACATCCTGCATGTGAGCTCCCAAAGGCACCTGGTGGGCCACTGCGAGTAGCAGAGAGCTGGACTAGATGGACTCTGGTCTGATCCAGCAGGCTAGTTCTTATGTTCTTATGTTCTTATGACATTGACAAGGAACTGCTGCAGTAAAGCACCGTTTTTACTTGTCAGTTTCCTCTTCCAAAAACAGCTTCCTTTGTCAGTTTCATTCACTCCTAAGTGTGGATACATTACATTTTCCCCTTAATTTGACATTGCTCATTTGGGAGGAAATTATAACATTGTGGAGAGAATTGTACCTGTGCCTGAACATTACAAACCAATTTGATAGAGAATATATATAAAATGTAAGTTGAGGAGGAGGAGAATATGGCTGAAGAAGAGGTTAAGTGATTACAAGGAAGTGCGGATAAGGGCCAGGTGTTTGGTGAGGTAGAGAAATAGATTATTTCAATAGGATCCTATGCTCAAGGGAAGCCAGCTCAGAAGTGAATTTAGACATTTTGGCAAAAGGGCTCAAGAAAACTACAAAGGAAAAATGAAGGGAACAAGTTTTTGGAGCCAAATATACAGACTTAAAAGGGAAAAATAACAGCATTTGGCAGCAAGATACATTGTAATCAACTTGGGTGGAAAAAGACTTACATGTGAGTTGAACTCCCTATAGGTTTGCGCTTGCACAGTGGACACTTGGTTGCAGGATCAAACCATGCCTTGACAGCAAGTAACAATTTGAAGCTTGTGGCCACTTTTCAACTTGCACAGTTTAAATGCTATTAGATACAAATGAAGACACACATTCCCTTAAGTCATAGCCAATGCATTAAAATTACCTGCTTACTGAGCAGGCAATAATTCACAAGTCAGCCCTCTCTTGGCATTTGTGCAATCGGATGCATCCTTTACACAGTGCTGCAGAGAATACATTGCCTACTTTTCTGCACCTCTGCAGTTAGTGGCATCTATCTTGAAATGATCAGAGGAAGTCATTACAAGATGTTCAGAAGCAAACACCAAAGTCATATGAAGACAGCTAAGTAGCAAGTCTCAGCTATAAAATCTTAAATGGTTTTTTTTTTTTTAAAGATGATAGTGGCAGAGGGGACTGCAATTATTGTGTGGTTGTCTTGAAACTATAGAGATAAATCTTCATATAAATATTTTAAATAAATATGTGGTTGTCTTTTAAGTTGACATCTAGGTAAACCAGGCCCACAATAGGGAACTCAATCAGACATAGTTTGAATCAACGGGACACTTGCCTTTAGTCTTCAAAAGCACATTCTTGTTACAGAGTGAACTTAGAAGGCAATGGTGGTGAAACATTGTGGACAAGAGTGCCACAAATAGGAACTCCAAAACATAAAGTATTGTGATTGCAATGTGTGCTACAATAGATGTAAGCCTAATTCTAGTCTGTAGCCTGCCTTTGGTCTCCATTTGTCATTCCTGCACCAGTTGTGGCTTTTGTGGCAACACCTATGGACACCACAGAACTATTTATTTTCCAATCAAGATATCACTAGAAATAAGGGGAAATGCTGCATTCTTGCTTCAGGACTGATCTGGATAGAAATGCAATAAATACACAGTTCATACTCAGCTGTGCCATAATGGAGATTCACAATGAGAAGTGAAATTCTTCATGTAGCCTGTGTGTGTGTTTGTGCAGTCCTAGAATCATAGAATCATAGAGTTGGAAGAGACCACAAGGGCCAACAAATCTAATCCTGTGCCATGCAGGAACACACAATCACAGCACTACAGACATATGTTCATCCAACCTCTGTTTAAAAACCTCCAAAGAAGGAGACTCCACCACTCTCTAAGGCAGTGAATTCCACTATCGAACAACCCTGACAGTCAGAAAGCTCTTCCTAGTGTTTAGGTGGAATCTCTTTTCCTGCACCTTGAATCAATTACTCTGTGTTCTAGTCTCTGAAGCAGCAGAAAACAAGCTTGCTCCTTCTACAACATGACATCCCTTCAAATATTTAAACATAGCGATCATGTCCCCTTTTAACCTTCACTTCTCCAGACTAAATGTCCCCAGCTACCTAAGTCTCACTTCGTAGGGCATGGACTCCAGACCTTTTACCATTTTGGTTGCCCTCCTCTGGACACATTCCAGTGTGTCAATATCCTTTTTAAATTGTGGTGCCAAGAACTGAACACAGTACTCTTCTTCTACATTGACTGTAGCCTATGTTTGGCTATAGGCAATTCTAGCTAGAGTTACCAACCTCTATTTAGAGATCTAGCAGAATTAGAACTGATCTCTGGATGACAGTGATCAGTTTCCACAGAGAAAAATGGCTCTTTTGAAGGGTGGATTCTCTGACGTTGTAGCAAACTGAGGTCCTGCCCCTCCCCAAGACCCTCCCTCCCCAGACTTCTCTCCTAAAATTGCCTATTGTTTTCCAATCCAGAACTGGCAATGCTATTTCCAGCAAGGGAGCAAATTGGGAACATCGCACCAGCTTGGTAGCAGCAGCTAGGCCCTTTCCGCACACCACCAAGAGAGCGGGTTGCAGGCGGGGTAAAGGAACCTGCTCTCCCTCCTGTCCAGTTTGCATGCCTCCATGCAGGCAATGACTGGAGCCTACAGAAGCAATGTGGGTTGCCATTGTGCCTTTGCTCAGAGGTGCATCTTTTTTAAAAAAAAAAAACCCCTCACCTCTCTTACTGTGTAGCTGCGAGGGGAGGAGCTTTAAAAACCAGGAAACAATTGCTTCCCAGGGCAGCCATTTGCTTGGCGAGTGGTTGCAATCTGCATTACAACTAAAGAATCACAGATAGTGCAATTCTTGAAAAAACCCAGGTTTGGGGGAGGGGAACACAAAACAGACTCACATTAAGAGTAATATCCATGTGAAGTCTTCCCCTCCCCCAACACGAGTTTTATCCTGTGGTTAGCCTGGGTTTAAAGGGCCTTAGATTAGTGTGACCAGACGTCCCGCTTTTGGCGGGACAGTCTCGCTTTTAAGCAATTTGTCCTGCGTCCCGCGGGGTTTTTTAAATCTCCCGATTTTTGGAAGGCTGCCGCACTGCCTTCTGGGGCACTCCCCTTTTCCTGCCCTGTCACAGGGCGGGAAACAGGGGAGCGCCCCAAAAGGCAGTGCGCTCCTGCAGCTGTGTGTGTGCATGCACGGGTCCCGCTTTAAAAAGGTGAAAATCTGGTCACCTTACCTTAGATCCCTCCTAGATTGAATTTGTTTTCTCCTCTGTTTTCAGGTTCTGAGCTCTGGCCTGGTCAGAGGAGCCAAGGAGCTCCAATCTCTCAGCTTTGAGTTCTGTTAGCCAGCACAGTGAATCAGGATGTTTCAAATGCAGGCCTTCTTTTGTGTGTTTGGTTTGCTGAAATTGCATGGTTTAAATGTGTTTGTTTTGTGTCTTGAAAATGCATAAAGCTGCTTTGGTCCCTTTGGAGAAGAAGTGACACAGAAATGCCCTAATAAAAACCAGTCTACTATTCAATAAATAAAATTAGCTAGCAGGAAAGAAAGGCTAGGCAGCTCTAAAGAGGAAACAAGTAAAAGAGAAGCAAGTTAAGGTCATATCCTTCTGGAGCTCATTTATTCATACAACATCCCCCCCTCCCGACATTTTGATTTTTTTTTTTAAAAAAAACACCCAACTCAGATTCTTTATAGCCTTAGGTAGTAGAACAGGTTTCTCAAAAACCTGTTAAGAGAACGTACCCTGGAGGCAGGTTCTTGAGAAAATTGCTGTCCTAGATAAGGCCTTGAATGCCCCTAAGGAAGCTTTTATTTTGTCAGTTTTACAGTGACTGGGTAAAAAGAAAAAAAAACATAATGTTTTTTAGGCCTCCTCTCAAGATAGGCCTCTTCTTGGTCGAATCCCCACTACCATCTTAGCCAGGTTTCAGAACACAAACTAACCAGGTTTGAGGGATGACCTCCCCATTGCTTGTGTGGCAGATTCCATTTCTGGTGCTCGTTCTCCCCTCTGCCAGCAACCTTTGGGTTCACGGTCACCCAAAGTCAAATAACCTGTGGGTGATTCATTGACAGATGTCGTAGTTTTGTTATTGATTGCCAGATGGAGTGACAACTGAAGGCTGTGGCAACCTATGGGAGTCAAATCAATTGTTTGCCCATTTCCTCGCCCCCCATCCCTTGTTCTGTGTTAGGTGCCACTCTAACAAACTCTGGCTCATTCCGCACATGCAGAATAATGCACTTTCAAGCTGCTTTCAGGGCTCTTTGAAGCTGTGCGGAATGGCAAAAACAGTTGTGAAAGCAGCTTGAAAGTGAATTATTTTGCATGTGCGGAATAAGCCTCTGTGTTTTATAGTGGAGTGTTGATACTGTATGCTGTTGGGATGCCTGGGCTCTGTTGGTGGGTCTTCAGTCTGGTCTGTGGAGAGGTGTATAGGAATGGCACTTTTGATGCATCCATTTGGACTAAACTATTGATAAGACTCTTAATGGCTGTTGTATCTATCTGTCTCTTGTGGACAATTGTTTTATTGTATTTTGGAATGCCAGTAAAGGCTTGTCTAACATTAAAGTCCAGATTGGGAAATTCCGAAAGATTGGGCTATAATATGGCTAGAATTTGTAGAGGGACATCAGTGGGGTATAATGTCGTAGAGTCCACCCCACCAAAGCAACCATTTTATCCAGGGTAACTGAACTGTGTGTTCTGGAAAGCAATTATAATTCCAGATCTCTGGGCCCCACTGTGGAGTTGCCAGTTGTGAAGGTTGTTTTGTGCTAAATGGAGGTTCTGTAAGGCATCAATAGATGCAAGTTTGTTACATAATCCCAACACTCAGGGAAATGTTTTGTCCCTAGGGAATGCAAATACCCAGCCATGCATGGTGTACTGGTTAAGAGCAGTGGATTCTAATCTGGAGAACTGGTTTGTTTCCCCACTCCTCCACACAGCTCTCTTAGAATTTTCTCAAGCCCACCTGCCGCATGAGGTGTCTGTTGCAGGGAGAGGAAGGGAAGAAGTTTGTAAGCTGCTTTGAGGCTCCTTACAGTTGAAAAATGTGTGGTATAAATCCAACCCTCCTCCTCCTCCTCCTCCTCCTCCTCCTCCTCCTCCTCCTCCTCCTCCACCACCACCACCACCACCACCACCACCTCTTCTTCTTCTTCTTCTTCTTCTTCTTCTTCTTCTTCTTCTTCTTCTTCTTCTTCTTCTTCTTCTTCTTCTTCTTCTTCTTCTTCTTCTTCTTCTTCTTCTTCTTCTTCTTCTTCTTCTCCTCCTCCTCCTCCTCCTCCTCCTCCTCCTCCTCCTCCTCCTCCTCCTCCCACCACCACCACCACCACCACCACCACCTCTTCTTCTTCTTCTTCTTCTTCTTCTTCTTCTTCTTCTTCTTCTGATTCCTCTTCCTCTTCTTCTCCTTCCTCTTCTTCTTCTCCTTCTCCTCCTCCTCCTCCTCCTCTCCTCCTCCTCCTCCTCCTCCTCCTCCTCCTCCTCCTCCTCCTCCTCAGCCTGGATTTACAAATTGTTGTCAGATTCTAAAGCTTTCATGTGATTTATTTGTCACACATGTCCTTAAAATCCCATGTGTCGTAGAACATAGCAACATGAGTGTCATAGGTGTTATTGGCCATCATTTGTGATCAGTGACATAGCTATCATACATCATATAGACCTGCACAATTTTTGTTGCATGTACCAAAGCATAATTATCTCACATTTAAGACCTACACGGCATTCTGGCCATTGCAAGGGGTGGTCTCTGCTGAGGCTGTTTTTTTTATCCATTTGGGTCAGAATTTTGAGCAATGACCTGAAGGGACCCTCATAACCTGCAACAAACGGAATGCACAAAAAAGGAGATTCTCCTAAGTGGCTTCTCTTTTGGATGGATTGTGCCCTATGTAAGATGAGAACAGCAGTGATACTGGAAAAGTGTGGGACCTTTGCAAAGGCCTTCCCATCGCTGGGACCAGCCATGATTTGTGCAAAGTTGTTGTGGAATCTAATGCTGTCAGGGCGTTTCTTTGGTTGTCACATTAATTTGCATCCTGCCTGTCTAGCTTTCTTGTTCCAGCTCGGTGAAACAGAAGGGGAGGCAGCACACAACGGGAAGAGTTCTTTTCCTGCCTCTGAAAAAGTGCTGATTCTTGGGAGAGCGGGCCACCGCAGCCCGTGTGACAGTGTCAAAATTGGCTGCCTTAATAAGCTGAAAATCTCCTGCAATTCAGCAGTTTGCCAACAAGCATTTGGACTGAAGAGCTGGCTCCTGACTTGAAAAGGTTTGCTGCACATCAGCAGTTCTGTCGGAGAAATCCTGCCTGCTCCAGTGCTTATAGCTTGCTGCTTTTCTAGAAGGAATCATACGAGAGCCATTATCTGCAAACCACTCGTATTCAGCAATACTCCTTACTGGATGTGAGTTGAAAATTGAGTGGAGCCTAATTCCTGAAACATTCCGGTGAAGACGGGTCTTTGAACAGCAGTGTTTTCAGACTGCACAAAATTTGGTTCAACGCTTCCTTGAAATGGGGAGGGATACAGAATTTAATTCCTAAAACATCAGCATCTAATGATCCAGCCTGTAGGGAAATAGTATCCTTGACTCTCAATTTTGATGGTAGATCGCAATGTGAGGGGAAAGTACTTCTCACGTGACCAGAGACATTGCTATTTTTATTCTTTCAAGGTCCTCATTTTAGAGTTTTTTGGATTTATATCCCCCCTTTCTCTCCTGCAGGAGACTCAGGAGACTCAAATTGATCGAAACTGGAGACTCAAAGGGGCTGACAATCTCCTTGCCCTTCCCCCCTCACAACAAACACCCTGTGAGATGGGTGGGGCTGAGAGAGCTCAGAAGAGCTGTGACTAGCCCAAGGTCACCCAGCTGGCGTGTGTGGGAGTGTACAGGCTAATCTGAATTCCCCAGATAAGCCTCCACAGCTCAGGCGGCAGAGCTGGGAATCAAACCCGGTTCCTCCAGATTAGATACATGAGCTCTTAACCTCCTACGCCACTGCTGCTCCTAATCTTACGCCCTAATCTTGGTGCCTATGCAAATGGAGATGAAGATAATGGCCACAGGAGATGGTTTCTTGGTGCTGGCCCCTTCTTTAAAATACCGCTCCATTGAACTTTGCATTTAAAGCATTCTCATATTAAAACATTCTTATTTGCCTGGAATATTAATCGAATATTATCCCATTTTCTAGCTGGTGACTTGAATACTTTGTATGGTGTTTATGGCCCATGCTCCACTTTGTGTTATATTAGCTGAGTGGTTGTATTACA
This sequence comes from Sphaerodactylus townsendi, assembly GCF_021028975.2. NCBI lineage: Eukaryota > Metazoa > Chordata > Lepidosauria > Squamata > Sphaerodactylidae > Sphaerodactylus > Sphaerodactylus townsendi. The sequence continues at coordinate 15,984,388 of NC_059434.1, forward strand.
AGAATGCGGATGATATTATGGGCTGTCAGTCTGAGATGCTATTATCTAATTTGTTGCTGAGTTTGGTGAGATTTGCTTGGTGTCATTGGGGAAGAAAATTGGGTTGCATCCAAATTAATTTGGCAGTTTCGATCAATTCCTCCTTCCCACTGTATACCCCCCAATGTGATTCCGCATGGTCCCCTGTATCTCGGGGACAGAATGTTGTGGAGATCAGTGGGAGGAAGGAGAAGCAGGAAAATTCTTTGCTGCTGAAAAACTGAGTCCAGATCCAAACCTTAGCTTCATTATCCCATTTATTCTCATGCTGTCAGCTGTTCCAGACAGTGTTTCTGGAAAGACAACATAAAAACGACTCCATATTCATAAAATATCCACCACTCAACATTCCCCTTATGGTGTGGTAGGCTTGTGGGTAAAACCCTAAAAGAGATGGGGAGGGATGTACAATTCACATCTTTTCAGAGATAGTTGTTTTACATGGGTTCACTGCTTGTGAACAGCAGCAGTGGCGTAGGAGGTTAAGAGCTCGTGTATCTAATCTGGAGGAGCCGGGTTTGATTCCCAGCTCTGCCGCCTGAGCTGTGGAGGCTTATCTGGGGAATTCAGATTAGCCTGTACACTCCCACACACGCCAGCTGGGTGACCTTGGGCTAGTCACAGCTTCTCGGAGCTCTCTCAGCCCCACCTACCTCACAGGGCATTTGTTGTGAGGGGGGAAGGGCAAGGAGATTGTCAGCCCCTTTGAGTCTCCTGCAGGAGAGAAAGGGGGGAATATAAATCCAAACTCTTTTTCTTCTTCTTCTTCTTCTTCTTCTTCTTCTTCTTCTTCTTCTTCTTCTTCTTCTTCTTCTTGGATCTCTTTCAGTAAAAACCAGATGCAATTGGAGGACTGAGGTAGAGTTGGTACCTCTAGGTTGAGAAGTTCCTGGAGAGTTTGGGGGTGAATCCAGAGGGAGATGGGGCTTTGGGAGGGGACTCTATGGTGCCATAGAGTCCATCTTCCAAAGTGTCCATTTTCTCCAGGTGAACTGATCTGTAGAGATCAATTGTAATCCCAGAAGATCTCCAGCTACCACCTCGAGGCTGGCAATCCCAGATGGAGGACAAACTTCACCTATACCACACCAGTGTCCTCAAATATATCATTTTAGCTTTCTTCCTGAGAAAGAGTGGTGATGAGGAAAAAGAAGGTGCTATTAAGAGCATCCCTGTAAAAGGAGCCAATCCTACCTCTTGTGGCTCCCAGGTATTGTGAATCAAGCCAGCTTTGATTTAATACTGTGGTTGCTTCATTGCAGAGTCCTGTTCCATTTTGAAAAGGCATGCTACAGTCAGACAGAACACTGGCAATTGGCTTTTACATGGTCTCTATGTCCATTCTTTCCTCTATCTTTTTATCTAGGTTTTTTTTTTGAAAAAAGGAAAAGGGTATTCCCTAGTGCAAGTGGATGGTATCACATAATGACATTTACTAAACCAGTGGTGGCAAACCTATGGCATGGGTGCCAGAGGTGGCACTCAGAGCCCTTTCTGTGGGCACAAGTGCACAGAGTTCATCATGGGGGGGGCAGAAAATCACCACCACCACCCCACACACACACATGCATCTAGGCTGGCCTGGGCAGAATCCTTTACTTGGGAGTAAGCTCGGTTGCTGGCAATGAGGTTAGCTTCTGAGTAAATCCTCCTAGGGTCGTGATTCACCCATTCGAAGCATTGCACGGTTGCTTCACCAAGCTTACACCCAAGTAACGCGCACCTCGGAGCCAACCATTTTTTCTAAACTAAAACCTCAGCATTCAAGTTAAATTGCTGTGTTGGCACTTTGCGATAAATAAGTGGGTTTTGGATTGCAGTTTGGGCACTCTGTCTTGAAAAGGTTCGCCATCACTGTACTAGGCAGATGTTTATGGTTTATGGTTCCGCATTGCCTTTCCAGTTGCCTACATTTTACCCTCAGCAATCTGGGTACTCATGTTGGAAGGGTGGAAGGCTAAGTCAACTTTGAGCTGGCTGCTTGAAACCAATGTTCATCGGGATCAAACTCAAGTTGTGAGCAGAGTTTTGACTGCAGTACTGCAGCTTGCAGCTCTGTGCCAGGGGGACTCTAAAAGACCTAGCTATTGCTAAAAGATGGCAAAAAAAAAGATAATGAGAAAAGTCCTAACCTAGACTACTTGGAAGTAAGTTCTATTTTAATCAACAGGCCCAGGACAGCATTCTTGAAATTGGAGCCCATGACTGTAATTCTGATCAGCTGTGGAATGAAGGGTGGCAAGAAAGAAGGGACATCCCTGCTGCAGATGCGAACCAGTCTAGTGGCAGCTCCCAATCCTAACTTTGCAAAGGCGTTGTCTGCACATCACAATCACACCAGGGGAGAACTTGGATCATACATACCGGGTCGATTTTAGCCCAGTTTCTCCCTTTGCATAGCTTTCTGTTTCCATGCAGGAATTGAGTTAACCTGGGATAAGGTACTCCAGTTTCTTTTGCATGAGCCCCTGGTTTATTTGTATTTACAAAGCAAATGGACGGCGGGACCTCCGCCGGGTGCTTCCTTCACTGCTGCCGCTGCCTCACTTCTTCCTTTGTGTCTGCTTGGCTCCTCTCCACACTGCTGCCGCCACTGATCTGAGCACAGGAGGGAGAGGAGGAGGAGGAAGGTGCTATCCTACCCTTCCACCGGGACAATGCATGTCACCGAGATCGTGGGCAGGCAAGGTTGTAAAATCAAAACCAACACCTACAACACCTACACTTCCCTGGTTTGCAAGGAGAAGAACGTGTCGTCAGAAGGGAAGACCAGGGAGGCGGATGCAGGGGCAGGAAAAGCAGGCAGTGAGGTGGGAAAAATAAACTGGCCCGGCTCCCGCGGTGTTTGCCTGGTATCGGGATCAGCACAGGATTTTTTTTTAAGCATTTTTGAAAATCTCGGGATAAGAGAAATCCCACAAGGCAGCCTCGATTTAGTACCATTAACCACGCAAAAATCTTGCACAAACTGGGATATTTCAGTGTATTGTCGAAGGCTTTCACGGCCGGAAACACTTGGGTGCTGTGTGGTTTCCGGGCTGTATGGCCGTGTTCTAGCAGCATTCTCTCCTGACTTTTCGCCTGCATCTGTGGCTGGCATCTTCAGATCTTCTGAAGATGCCAGCCACAGATGCAGGCGAAACGTCAGGAGAGAATGCTGCTAGAACACGGCCATACAGCCCAGAAAACACACAACACCCAAACGGGATATTTGGACCATGGGGAAATGGCCAAAGCCTGCCACACTGAGCCACGCTCTTCCGCCTCATTCAAAACGAGGCACTCCGTCTCCCTGTAAATATCTACCTGATTATGCAGTGTTGCTGCAATAATAATTTTTTTGTCCTCTGCTTTATACAAAGGCCCACAATTCTCACCGATTTCCCCTGTCCTTGACTTGGCTTCTGATGGCGAAAAGAGCCTTGGCGGAAACAGCTCTCCCATCCCCCACACTGTTTTCATCCCCTAATTGCTGGGAGATAATTATGTCACGCAGAAACGTCATTAAACCAATAGCTGGAATCAAATGCAACTCTCAGGGAAGCTGTTATTAACTGACAATCTCCCCCCCCCCCCCAGCTCAGCGGTGGTGTGTTTGGCATTGTGCAAAGTCGGGTGGTATTCACCTGCGCTGAAGACAAGTTCTTCTCCGCTACCCCTCTGCATCTCTATTGCTTTTATCCTTTGTTATTAGGAAGTCAGCTGTAGCACGGCTCTGCTTTCCCTGTGAAAAGTTAATTAAGGGGCTTGGGGAGAATTAGTTGCGACTCTGGGCGAAATGTGAACATCTATACAGCTGAAACTGAGTTGCCCCAATTTACTTGTGAAACCATCACCTGAAATAGTAGTTTATGCTTTGTTAAATTAAAATGCAAATAACTTGGTTGGGGTTGGGGTTGGGGTTGGGGTTGGGGTTGGGGGGCACAATTTTTGAGGCTGTCTGGGACTGTGGTCTTCAGTCAATAAGTTAGGATCCAAAGGTGGCTCATAAAGCTCCCACCCATACATTATGAGTTTGTGTGAAACCCAAATTTCTGCTCTTTAGCTGAGCAGAATCTTGACAATTTTTTTTTAAAAAATTTTTTTAACTGCTTTACCGAAATATTCCAGAAAGGAAATGTACATTAATTACATCAGCATTATATGAGCGCAAATTGTTCCATTCATCAGAAAAAAAAATAAGAGTTATAGAGCAGCAGTGGCGTAGGAGGTTAAGAGCTCGTGTATCTAATCTGGAGGAACCGGGTTTGATTCCCAGCTCTGCCGCCTGTCTGGAAAGGCCAAGGGAGGAGCTTAATCTGGGGAATTCAGATTAGCCTCCTGTACACTCCCACACACGCCTAGCTGGGTGACCTTGGGCTAGTCACAGCTCTTCAGAGCTTCCTCTCAGCCCCCCAACCCTGCGCTTCACAGGGTAAGTTTGTTGTGAGGGGGGAAGGGCAAGTGAGATTGTCCAGCCCCCCTTTGAGTCCCTCCTGCAGTGAAAGGAGCAGGATATAAATCCAAACTCTTTCTTTTTTTTCTTCTCTTCATTGACTCTTCTTCTCTCTTCTTCTCTCTTCTCTCTTCTCTCTCTCTCTCTCTTCTCTCTTCTTCTTCTTCTTCTTCTTCTTCTTCTTCTTCTTCTTCTTCTTCTTCTTCTTCTAATCTAAGCTAATACAAGTAATTTGCTCCTCCTCCTTTATTATCCTTCCCTTCTTCCTCCCTCACCACCCTCCCCTCCCAGAATTTCCCCCCTCAGACTTCCCCTCTACATTCCTTACATAATTTCACTAGATTAGCTTTATAAACCAAACCTAAATTATAACATTCTAGCCAATGTAAATCATTTAAAATGACGAAGGTAAGTATTTCTATTCCTGAGTTCATTATAAGTGGAATGACAATCTGTTCACCTTGGCGATGAATACTAGGAATGCCAGCCAGCAGGTGGGACCTGGGAATCCTGGGAATCGCAACTGATCTCCAGACTACAGAGATCAATTCCCTTGGAGAAAAATGGATGTCCAATTAAGGGGAAGATATAATGTGTCCACAGTTAGGGAGTGAGTGAAATTGACACAGGAAGTTGCTTTTGCAAGAGGAAATTGACAGGGGGTTGCCACAGTAAAAATGGTGGTTTACTGCAGCAGTCCCTTGTCAATTTCCTCCTCCTCCAGCAGCAAGCAGCAGCAGCAAGCAGCAAGCAGCAGCAGCAGCAGCAGCAGCAGCAGAAGAAGAAGAAGAAGAAGAAGAGGAGGAGGAGGAGGAGGAGGAGGAGGAGGAGTTTGGATTTATATCCCCCCTTTCTCTCCTGAGGAGCCTCAAAGGGGCTTACAATCTCCTTGCCCTTCCCCCCTCACAACAAACACCCTGTGAGGTAGGTGGGGCTGAGAGAGCTCCAAAGAGCTGTGACTAGCCCAAGGTCACCCAGCTGGCGTGTGTGGGAGTGCACAGGCTAATCTGAATTCCCCAGATAAGCCTCCACATCTCAAGCGGCAGAGCTGGGAATCAAACCTGGTTCCTCCAGATCAGAGTGCACCTGCTCTTAGCCACTGCGCTTAGCCACTACACCACTGCTGCAACTTCCCCTGCAATTTCACTTACTCCTTAACTGCAGACATATTGTATCTTCACCTTAATGCAACATTACTCATTGGGAATGACATTGACAACACTGATGATATCAACGTGGTTTGAAATAAAACTCCCAAAACAGTGTGGAGTAATTGTGTGGTGGGGGTATATATTTTGTCCAGTTCACAGGGGATGAGGCATATTTGCAGGTTTCTGAGTGAAGTTTGTTTACAGTTGCACAGCTGTTGCATTTGCGATTGCATTAGCATGTGTCTGAGTGGAGTTCATTTGCTGTTGTCTTTGAATGTTTCTCGTTTTTAGTTTTGGTGTTTTTTAGCAGTGGTAACCAGGTTTTGTTGATTTTCAGACTCTCTTCCCTTTTTGCCGAAACTGTTCCGGTGTCTATGGTTATTAAGAACAGTGTTATTCATAGATTTTGTGTTTTAACCTGCATTAAAAATGGAATAAGGACTTACAAATCAGTATTGATCTGGAATTAAAAAAACTTTTAAATTTATTTTATCTGTGTGAGGTTAAAAGAAAATATAGTTGAACGTTTGTTTGAATGGCATTTCACTCTGTGCAGGTTAGCCAGTACATATAGGAATATATACTGGACCAGTGTTGGTAGTATGGCTCATCTGTGGCAAATATTTTTAATGTATTTTCCAGTCATATTCAGCCTTTTCAAAAGTCTGAGTACTGAAGAACAAGAGTTGGATGATCTAATTTTATGTAGAGAGGTTTTCAAATATAGTATAAATGAATAGACCATTGTCATAATTATCCACGCTGATCCAAAAAGATAGCATTTTCTGTAAAACCTTGCCCCTCTCAAAATGGATGCCTCTTTCCATTACTAAAGTATGTAATTATGCACCTATATAATGAGAGATCCACATAACCTTCCACATGTTGTTGATGCTAATTCACATCTGGTTGAATATCCTTTCTGAATTGTGCCGATCATCCCAACCCTGTTGAAGTGACTTGATATGAGAGTCATGTGAGAGTCATATGAGAGTCATGTGATATGAGATGGGATATGAGAGTCATGTGAACACTTTTAAAATACTAGCACTTACATTTGCTTGTTCTTTTCATGCTATATTATTTTGTGCCTATTCTTTTGTAGGCCATACAAGTGCTTCCTTATTTTCTTCTTTTTACAGCGTGTAGCAGAATTTTAAATGCAGAATAACATGTCACCATTACAATATTGTAGAACCCTTGGTTGTTCTGTTGAAATTGGTTCTCCTTCATCCAATCCTGAAACGTTTAAGTGAAGTAAAATCAATTTTATTGGCCTTGTCTGTTGTGAATCTGCCACATGCAAAATTAAAAGATAAGTAACATGGTTAGAATCAGGTTAGTGCACGTAGGCAACTAAATGAGACTGCCGAGTTCTGTGAGTGAAAATATGCTCTTCCTAGGGAGGCTGTCTTACATCAAATTAATCTAAGATGATTTTTTCAATCAAATGCAAGACAGTGAGTGACTGGTGAAACCAACCCTTGTGAGTCAATGAAAGTCTTCTGTTGCCAAATGTTAACGAATTATTCCCTGTCAGAACATTGTGCCCCTTGACTACACACTGACTGACTCACTTCTGGAAACAGACTGGCTGAAAATAACCTTTTTTACAAAGTAGATTAAAAAAAACATTCCAAGCAATGAAGTCAACGTGAGATCCTTTTGCTTTACTCAGCAATTTGTCCCGCAGAAGAAGAGCTGATAACATAGTGTCATGCAGATCCAGGAACCTGTCCACATCTAGGAGTTTGTGGCTTGACCATGGTCAAATTCTCAAAACTTCTATTCTTCAAATAGTCCCTACTTTGTATCATTTATACTTTTTTGTCTTAATTGATGGTTGGGCCCTGTGTACAGGGCCCTGACCTGGATAGCCCAGATCAACCTAATCTCATCATATTTTGGAATCTAAGGAAGATTGTCCCTGGATAGTTTTTGGATGGGATACCTCCATAGAGGAGGTAATGACAAACCACCTTTGAACATCTCTTGCCTTGAAAACCTTAAGGGGTTGCCATAAGTCAACTGTGACTTGATAGCACAAAAACATGTGTGCAGGTTGTACAGTTTATTTGGTTTTGTAGAAAATGTGTATATATAAAATGTACATGATTTATGCAGCATGGTATGGTGTTAGGAGTGTGATGTAGCATGGTGTAGTTGTTAAGAGTGATGGACTCTTATCTGGAGAAACTTCTTCAGACGGTTTATTTAACCATTGAGCTTTCTTTTCAGGGCATTTGTTGAGGACTGAGAGTTCTCTCTCTCTCTCTCTCTCTCTCTCTCTCTCTCTCACACACACACACACACACACACACACACACTCACTCACACACACACACACACACACACACACACACACACATTCTAATAGTGAACTTTGCCAGATCTGAAGATATGTCAGTCCAGTGACTAGAGCTGTGATTGGGCAAGACAGATTTTTCTAAAAACCTGAATAATACACTAGGTTTGCAGAAAAAGCCTGATTTTAAAAAAAAGATGAAAGAAGGTTTTAAAACCCTCAAAATGATAAATGGAACATCCGTAGCTTTAAGAAATTGATTCCCCCAGTGGCCATTGATAGGCAACCACATCATTCCAAGGTTTGGTTTCTGTGAGTAAAAGGCAGGGAAGAGGGATGGGTTATTTCCAGTGCTCTTCTGGACTTTGAGGGAAAATTCATTGAAGCAAGGCCTGACAGCAACCACTGGGTTACAGGCAATACTACCTGACTTGTATGACTCACTTAGGCTTGGTTGCTTGCTAGTCTTCAATAGCAGCTACTCTATGAAAGCCAATGTGGTGGAGCAGTTAGAGCAGTGATGGCGAACCTTTTTGAGACTGAGTACCCAAATTGCAACTCAAAACCCACTTATGTATCGCAAAGTGGCAACACGGCAATGTAACCCGAATACTGAGGTTTTAGTTTAGAAAAAAATGGTTGGCTCCGAGGCATGCGTAACTTGGGAGTAAGCTTGGTGGTAGTCGGTGGCTTTGCTTTGAAGCAACCGTGCAACTCTTCCAATGGGTGAATCACGACCCAAGGAGGGTTTACTCAGAAGCAAGCCCCATTGCCAGCAACCAAGCTTACTCCCAGGTAAAGGGTTGCACTTTACTTCTTTGCATGAAAATCAGTGGGGTTTAACTGCGCTTAACAGGGTTGCCTACACTGCTTCCCCAAAACTAGGTCTTAGGTTTAATGCTAATATTCAAGCCCAGCCTAGATGGGGTGGCACTCAGAGCCCCCACAGAGAGGGCTCTGAGTGCCACCTCTGGCACCTGTGCCATAGGTTTGCCACCACTGAGTTAGAGCTTCAGAGTAGCATCTGGGAGAGCCAAGATCAAATCCCCACTGAGTGATTTTGGTTCAGTAACACACTTTCTGATTAAACTACCTCATATTGTTGGGAGAAGAAAGGGGAAGAAGATAATAATGTTAGCTGTTTTGGGCCCCCACTTTGGAGAAAGGTGGGATATAAATGAAATAAATAAGAAATATAACTGAACATGGGCAGCAGTCAAAAGCTTTGTTGATGAATGACTGAGAAGGTGCGAATGAAGCAGAAAAGGGGAAAGGAAATGGGGTTGCCAGAAGGAGGGAAAGGGGAAATAATGTGGGGAGAGGCACACAGGGGGAAAGTTATGTGCTTCCCCACAAGTCCTTGATAGATCCTTGCCATGCAAGTGGGCCTAACCCAGTGGCTCGCAGCACTCGACTCTGTGTGTGCGTGTGTGTACAAAAGAAACAAGTAGGATAGCTTTTCTCAGTTTCGTGAGAGGTGGCTCTGTGACAATGGTGAGTCAGAAAGAACCCACAAAAACTTAATTGTTCAGAATGAAATGCCTTTGGCCCCATTATAATTTATTTGATACAAATAAGGCTATGCAATAACCATTTCTCTGAATAGGTTTTATATTTCTTGAAATAGGTTGGGACTCTTGATTACTTTGCCGGATGAATAGACTGTGTAATGGGGTGCTGTGTGGTTTCCGGGCTGTATGGCCGTGTTCTAGCAGCATTCTCTCCTGGCATTTTGCTTGCATCTGTGGCTGGCATCTTCAGAGGATCTGATGGAAAGCAATGGAAAGCAAGTGGAGTATATATACTGTGAGGTCAAAAGGTGAGGCCATCTGAATAGAGTAGCCTGGCATGTGAGTCACAGAGAAGTCTGTGGCATGGGAGTAACAATGAAGATAGCAAGGTCAATAGGTGAACGGATCTGAATAGAAGTATCCTGGTCTTTGTTCCCTTTGAGTGCTATAGTCTATAGTTGTCCTGTGTTTGTGTGCAGCTGATCAGTCACTGTCTTGATTCTAGAGTTTTTCAACACTGGCAGCCAAATTCTGTTCATTTTCATGGTTTCTTCCTTCCTGTTGAAATTGTCCATGTGCTTGTGAATTTCAATGGCTTCTCTGTGTAGTCTGTGTAGTTGTCAGAGTGGTCCAGAATTTCTGTATTTTCAAATAATATTCTGTGTCCAGGTTGGTTTATCAAGTGTTCTGCTATTGCTGATTTTTCTGGATGAAATAGCCGAACACTTTATAGGGGTTTGTGTGTGTGTGTGTTTGGACCCAATTTTGGTTTGAATCTTGCTCTTTTCTATGAATACCAGCATTTCCCAATTCACAACAGACTGTTATCTTTCAGCTGGGCCTGTATATCTCCCAGAATCACAACTGGTCTCTTGACTACAGAAATTATTTCCCTTAGAGCAAATGACGATTTTGAAGGGTGTATTCGTCACATTATATCCTACTATTTGGTAGGTCAAAGTGAGAAATTCATACTTACACACTGAGACAGGAATAAAACTAAGTCAGTCTTGTTCATCTGTCTATCATTTTCATCGACAAAAAATATCTTCTCATTGGTTAGTTTGGAATTGGTTTTTATTTTATTAAAGGGGTTTCACATTCTTAACCTCAAAAATAAAATCATAAACAAAGGACGAAGTCATGCACTAAAATAGAGAATGACAAAGAAATCAAAAAGACCCAGAGTTCCACAGGACGATGATATTTGGGTGAAAATAGCTCAAAGACAGTCTCACAGAGAGGCTAAAAATACATATAAACCTCGCGCTCTGCAGTTTTAACAGACATTACTGTACAAATGTGCTTTCTACTTTGCAGGCTGGAAAATAGAACCAAATGTTCTTATACATTTCCTCCATTATTGATTTATAACTCAGCAGAATTTTCTTTTCTTTTTTCATATCACTGTACCAGATGAGGAAAGGGGCCAGTCTCGAACAGCTGCAATGCTAAATATCAATGTTCCCAAATGACAAAGTGTTCTTGATGGGGTGGACTTCAAAGGGGTTCACCGTGAATGCCAGCGCTGAGTGGAGGACGTTAACATTCTTATTCAGATCATCTGTTTTGTAGTGGCTGGATTTGTGCTGCCTTTGAAGTCATCCCAATATAGTCCTGTGGCCAAAGCCATAATTAACATTATGGGGGCTCTACTGGCTCAGACTTGGAGACTCAGATGTCAGGACCTAGAAGCCCAAGGCTGGTGACTGATGAACCAGAGCTGCAATGTCAGATTGACCAAAACTGTCTGACTTTTACTATCCTTTATAAGCCTATTTTGCAAAACGTTCTCCCCCCCTTTTTTTTTTTGTCCACACTCCCCCCTCGAAAGTATTCCTGGCTGTCATTTTGTGTTTTTCCCAGGTTTTTTAAACTCTCCAGGAATCAGTGCTTCAGTGCCCTAGTGCCTTGTGCTGTAATTCCCCACAGCTTAATAAAATGAAGCTTCAAAGATTTAACCCCCTTCCCAATATAAAGAACACAGAAATGGTGAAAATAATCAGGCAAGAAGGAACAGAGTGAGCTCAGCAACACGATGGAAAATGGCACCGAGGAGAAAATTTGGGGATGGCAGAGAGGCGTGGAAAGCATATTGAATAGCTCACATAGTCACAAAAGGGCTAAAATAATTGTTGTAAAAGAGGATATATAAAACGTTTCTAGTCTGGACATGAAATGTTTTTAGAATGTTTTGGGGTAAAAGCTGTGCAGAACTCGACAGAGGAAATGTTTTATTGCCTGTCTCATGATGTTATATTTTAGTTGTACGGACAGGGTCATAGAGTTTCCAGTCTCCTGGAGTTTGTCTGGAATTACAACCAGTTGCCAGACTATAGAGATCTGCTCTAGAGGAAATGGCAGTTTTAGAGGATTGACCTTATGCCATCATATCCCTTCTCAAGCTCCACCCTCAGATCTCCAAGAATTTTCCAACCTGGAGTTGTCAACCTTTCTTCTCTGGCTGGTCTCCAGAGCAGCATTCTTTCCAAATTTATTCTTAGTTGGAGAAAAGGTATTTATTATGAGGCTCCTTCTCCCTGTGACTCACTCTCATAAAAAGACAACTATAATCTGGCTCAGAAAACAATCTGTATATTCCTCCTCCAAAGAACTCAACATACCAGACCTCCTCTGTTGTAGAACACTCTGCCTGGGTCCTAGTGCCTACCTAGCCTTGCTTCCCCCCCAACCTATGGGGGGAGGGGTGACAAGAACTTTTTAATATGTGATTAGACCAGGGGTCAGCAACCTTTACCACCCAAAGAGCCCTTTGGACCCGTTTTCCATGGCCCCGAAGATCTACCAAGCCGGAGACCAGTTTGGCCCCTCCACTCACTTTTCCTGGAGGGACATGCCCATGCTACCCTCCCACCTCCAGGCCACGCAGAACCGCAGTATAAGGCTGAAAGAGCCGCATGTGGCTCCGGAGCCGTGGGTTGCAGACCTCTGGATTAGACTCTCTTAGACTCTCTTGGACTCTGGCAGTATGGTAGCTATTAGTCTCATACTTGACCTTCTATCCACTTGCAGAATTTTCGGGCCAGTTTAAACACATACACAGGAGAAATGCAACACATTTGCAAGTGGATCAAAGGACACTATGTTCTCCCCCTGCCCTTTCCATTCCTTTCTCACACTTAAAAAAGCAAACATAGTATTACTATATGATTAAAATGAATTGGATTAGAATAGAAACCCTTAAACTCCCAAGACAATGGTAAACATCTGATGGCCACCATCTTTCTAACAGTGCATTGTTTTGTCTTATTACATTCTGCCTTCCCAAGTTCAAGGGGGCCATTAATTCTGGGAGTGAAACAGGATCGGCATGGCTGCTGTCTGCCTGAATTTAGCAAACAGCCTATTATTACTTACCAGAGTCTTCTACCCTTAAGCATTTTACCTTGAATATATCCAGATTCAAGGGTAAATAATGTCACGCAGGTGGCTTAAAAAACATTTCACAACTAACAGTTTTATACAGAGTTACTCCACTCTAAGTTCAGTGAAATCAGTGGTCCTAGACTGGAGTAATTCTGCCAAGGATTACACCGTAAAAGAAAGTATTCTGCTGTTAGTACCAGAAATACTTCTTATAGGCGTAGAAGGTTAAAAGCTCATGTATCTAATCTGGAGGAACCGGGTTTGATTCCCAGCTCTGCCGCCTGAGCTGTGGAGGCTTATCTGGGGAATTCAGATTAGCCTGTGCACTCCCACACACGCCAGCTGGGTGACCTTGGGCTAGTCACAGCTTCTCTGAGCTCACACAGCTCCACCTACCTCACAGGTAGCCCCTACCTCACAGGTAGCCTCTCTCAGCCCCACCTACCTCACAGGGTGTTTGTTGTGAGGGGGGAAGGGCAAGGAGATTGTAAGCCTTTTTGAGTCTCCTGCAGGAGAGAAAGGGGGGATATAAATCCAAACTCTTCTTCTTCTTTTTTCTGACTAATGCTTTCTGAGGTAGGCCTATACTTCTATTTTTTAAAAAAACAGAAACAAAACCCAACCTCTCTCTTTCTCTCCCTCTCTTGGCTTTTAATGTAGTTTAATCTCTTTATTTTAAATTTTTCAAAACATTCTTCTGTAAAGGTCAACAAAAGATGATATCTCTGAGGCATAACAGAATTTCAGTAGGTCAATCAATCAAAGGTAGGAAGAAGTTACTAACATAAATATACAAAAAATAGAGACTTGGGAGAACTTGCAAGGGAGGGAGATTCCAATCTTCCCCTCCCACCCCCCAGTGTAGCTTCCTCCCCGTGTTGCTCACCCCAACTTTCTTTTGTGGTATTTTCTCTGTTTTTTCTGTTCTCCCTTATTGCCACTTCCTCATTCTTGTTGATTGCATAACTGAGTTGGAGAAAATGCAGGTTGTGAAGTTAAAAAACATGTCCTCCATGCTCCGTGCTGCAAACTATCACAACTGCTACTTTGGTTTGGCTGATAGGGCTGGGTGGGTTGGAGGTGAAAGCACCTCAAAGCCAGACACCTCATTCGCTGGCTGGGGCAGCAAGATCCTCCATCAATTGCCCAGGTCATCCTCACATCTTGTGGAGCTCAGTTCCACAGACTCATCACTATTTGTAGGAGGTTAAGAGCTCATGTATCTAATCTGGAGGAACCGGGTTTGATTCCCAGCTCTGCCGCCTGAGCTGTGGAGGCTTCTCTGGGGAATTCAGATTAGCCTGTACACTCCCACACCCGCCAGCTGGGTGACCTTGGGCTAGTCACAGTTTTTCTGAGCTCTCTCATCCCCACCCACCTCACAGGGTATTTGTTGTGAGGGGGGAAGGGCAAGGAGATTGTAAGCCCCTTGGAGTCTCCTGCAGGAGAGAAAGGGGGGATATAAATCCAAACTCTTCTTCCTCTTCTTCTTCTATTCATCTCCTGTAGCATCAAAGACAATGTCGTCACAATTTGCTGTGGCTGGGATGTGAGGAAATGAGGCGGGAAAAGTGTGTCTTCAAGTGTTAAACAGAGGGGAAATTAAAGTGATGGTTACGATGGTAGCAGCAACCTGAATAGGTTGGCATGGTGTGAGCTCATCTGAACTTGGAAGGTAAGCACAGTCAGCTACAGTTAGTGCTTGAATGGGAGACCACCTAGGAAAACTGGGGTTGCTATGCCAAAGAAAGCAATGACAAACCACCTCTGAACTTTTGTGCCTGTGATTTGCCATTGATGGGGTGTCCATGAGTTGTTTGAGACTTGAAGACATGTTCTTCTACAACAGTGGCATGTTTTGTGTAACAGCTGGCATGTTGGCTTCTGTCCTATGAGAGGATTGTAAAGATTGTCACTGTGTGAAAAACTTATTTCTTTAGCATGACCTGAACCAGTATTTCCCAACCTTTTCAAGGTCAGGGTACCTTTGCCCTCACTCTTCATATCTCACAATATCCCTGCCGCCACTCTCCACCTTCCCTCCCATTGCCCATGCTTGCCACACCTCCCACCTTCCCCTCCCAGGGTGAAAGGAAGCACTGGGGGTGGTGGTGGCTGCTGACCTTGTGGCAGGCCCTGCCCCATGGGCCAGCTCCATGTCCTTGCTGGCGCCGGTGAGAGACACCACAAAAATGAGGGGGGGTAGTGTTGCCACGGTACCCCTGGGACATGCTCACGGAACCCTGGTTGAGAATGGCTGACCTGAACCATTCCTAATCCATTTCACTGGACAACTGTCAGGCGAGTGGGGCTAACAGCCAAAAAATGTCTACATTTGCAAAATCATGTGGAGTTCCAGATATTCAACAATACATATGGATTTTTGAAATGTGCAGGCTAGGGATGCATGGCCTACCCCTGAATACAGCTGTTCAACTTTTATTTTTCATTCTTCCTTTAGTGGAAAATCAAAATTGACTCCCCCTGTTCCACTTTTACCTAAGGAGAAAAATGGGACCCTTCTAAAAAAAACACATTTGTTGTGAAAAAAGCTTCAGGGACAATCACCAAGAATAGGTCACTTTTAGAAATAATCGGATAGATGAAACAGTATAAAATATCTCTGCTAAATGCTTTAAAGGACACGGGAGCCAAGGCCAGCATTGAGAGTTCAGATAAATAAAGTTATTAGGCTTTCAACAGCCAGTTAATTAAATTAAAGTTCACTAGCCTCTTGCTGGAGTGCGTTTCTCTGCATTAATTAAAAAATGCTTCCTGACGGTTGAGTATAAACAAATGTGGCTTAGCTACGATCTTTGCATGAATGCTAAGGCAGAGGCGGGAGAAACATCATTTTCACTAATGAAATGTAATTGGTTTCATCCTAAACTCTGGTTTCTGGTTTAAAGCGTGTACCGGTGGGACCATGTTCAGGAAGACCCAAGTTCTAATCCCCTTTCCCTTATACCTCATTGGTGACTCAGTGCAGATCACTGGTGGATTCCACACAGTGTAAAAATAATGTCTTTAGGCATTTATATAACGTCTTTAAGCATTTATACAGTGAAATCATGCAAGCAGAAGAAACCTCTGAGGAAAACCTTCACCAAATGGCGAAGGCAGGAGAACCTCTGCGGCAGCTCACAAAATGGCGGTCTCAACAGTGAAACTGAGAAGAAATCTGTGCAGCAAGCGAGGGGGAAAACCCCATCCATTTTGGCTGGTAGTGCTTGGGCCATGGGAACATAAAATGCCAAAATGGATCCCTTTATTACGTCCTAAAGACATTAGATTTATGCTGTGCGGAATCTACCATTCTCTCTTAGCCTAACCTACCTCATATGGTTGCTTGTTGTGAAGATAAAGCGGAGGAATGTGTCCGCCTTGCTGAGTACATTGTAGGAATGATGGGATGGGAAAAAAAACCCTGATAGGTCACTTTTTAAAATAGTGACTTCAGTTGCCTCTCCTTGAAATCCTGATCCTTGGGTTAATTAATTAATTAATTAATTAATTAATTACATTTTTATACCGGCCTCCCCCGAAGGGCTCAGTGAACTGATCAGACATATTTCTGGGAGCCAACATCAATTGTGCTGGATCAGTAGGTCACAAAGAGGGTCAGACCGACAACTGGAGACCATGCCAGGTTTTGCCCCGTTAGATTTGGCTCTGTCACTGGATCCCTTCAAAATGTGTGACGGGCGCTTTATTGCCTTCATCTGAATAGAAATACATACACATGCATCTAACTCCCCCCACAGCAAATGAGCCTGCAAATGCTTTGCATTAGCTAGGTCATCTCCGACTATATCCCACCGCCTGCCTGAAATGATCAAGGACAATCCATAAGCTATGTAGGTTAATCATCTGCTAAGTAATTTTCTTTTGCAACTCTCCACCCCCGCCCCACCCCCAGTGCGGCAAAAGTGCATTTTCACTTCTGGTGTTATGTAAAATATATGTGTGTGTTGGGCATGTCGTTTTATCCCTTCAAGCACACTGAGTAACACTAGCCGACGAACTCTCGGAGAAAGCCATGTCGAGTATATATAAGCCATCCCTGGAGGGAGAGCATAAATGCTGCTTAAGGTAATGCATTGTTGGACGGAAGCCAGCTGTGCATTTCTCTTAGACTGGAATTTTTAGATGATTCATCAAATCTGGACTTAATTTGTTGTTTGGGGCTTCAGGAAGTTTGTCCTCTACCCTACCATGAACCTTTGAAAACAAGCAAGAAGTAGTTTCTGTCCTTGGATGTATTAGGCATACAATTTACTGATGCTGATTGCCTGATTATGCCTGAGATGCTTACTCTGGGACTATTCTCTGTGAAGTGGATTTGCAGTGGGTTTGCCTCACGTGTTTCTGTTTACATGCGAGGAGGCAGCCAACGCTCTGCATGTCTGTGTGTCTGTTGGCCTCTTCTCTCCCAGTTCTCTTAACTCCACTCATCAACAGCTTTAAAGGCACAGAATTCATCAGAAGTCCCAACACTGGAGCTGATATTCTCTTCCCCTGTCTTCTCTCCCCCACCCCCCTCCACGCTCTGGCTTGTTTTAAAATAAAGGCTTTCCTATTTGATTGTGGGGTTGGATTATGTCCCCTTTTCCTAGGCATCTTTGCCACTCTGCAGAGTGCTGCTCATCCTGTCAGGGAGGAAGAAGTTATTTTATTTATTTATTTATTTTTATTTTTGAGTTTTTTATACTGCCCTACCCCCAAAGGGCTCTGGGCAGTGAACAACATAATGATACAACATACAATTAAAACCCATTTAAAATATACACAGCAGTCAGCATATAAAAACAGCGTCGGCAATAAATCCTTATTAAAACCCTCCCAGAGGGGGGGAGGGGTCCTATAGATGGTAAAGGGACCCCAAACACAGGAGGCTAAAGTAGGGGAGGGGGAGGGCACATCAGCGGCCAGACACTCCAAAAGCCCGGTGGAACAACTCTGTCTTACAGGCCCTGCAGAACTCATCAACATCCCGCAGGGCCCGGACAGCTGGAGGAAGAGTGTTCCACCAGGCCGGGGCCAGGGCCGTAAAAGCCCTGCCCTGAGTGGAGGCCAGCCGCATCATTGAGGGGCCAGGAACCAGCAGCAGATTGGCCTCTGCTGAACGCAGAGGCCTAGTAGGGACATATGGGGTAAAGCGGTCCCAAAGGTACAAGGGTCCCAGGCCGCGTAAGGCCTTGAAGATCAACACCCATGCCTTGAAGATGATCCAGAACTCAACTGGGAGCCAATGTAGGCGGCGCAACACAGGTTGAATATGATCACGAAAGGTGCCCCCTGTGAGCAAGCTGGCCGCTGCATGTTGGACCAGCTGTAACTTCCGGATCAAACGCAAGGGTAGGCCAGTGTAGAGCAAGTTACAATAGTCCAACCTGGAGGTGACCGTTGCGTGGCCAGGTCTGTGCAGGAGAGGAAGGGAGCCAACCTGTTTGGATGGGGCTGACAGAGGGTGCTGGAGAGTAGAAGCGGACTGCAGGAAGCACAGGGGACTGGTATCCAATGCGTTTTCTGCCGAGCTGGCCACTGGAGCCCAGGCTCCTGGGTTGCAAGCCTTGCCCTGCTGTGGGAGGGGAGAGAGGGGAAAGAGGTGAGGGAAGCAGCTGCTGGCAGGGGTAGGTTTGTGCCTCCAATAGAGCACAGCCACTGCTTCCATAGTTACATCGGCCTAACTTGTTGATCAACACAACTGGGGACATTATGGTAGTGTTCCCGGAAGTGGAGCCAATGTTAGACAGCTCCCATCGGGCTTTGACCCTGGGAACACTGGCAGTGGGGAAGACAGACTCACTCCACTCTTTTGGGTGGTGTTACTCCATTTTTTCCCTATAGAGGGCATTCGGGCAGCTGGGGAGGGTTTTTGTTTCTTCTGCCTTCCTGCACCACTGGAAAGCCCTCTGGAGGTGGCATGGTGGTCATCTCCTACAGAATTAATAAAGAAGGTGGCCTCTAGAACCAATTTAAAGCAATTATGTTGGGAAAGATCACCACAATCCTTGGTAGCCTCCTACATCAGGATTGCACTGTTAATATGAGCTACAACCTAATCCTTTAACTGGAGGCATCAGAACTTGAAATCGGGACCTTCTGCATACACAGCCAGTGCTCTGCCACAAAGCCAAGTGCCCTAAATTCAGTGGTCTCAGGAATCACAAAAGAACTGAACTTTGAGAGGTTTATGCCCCCCCCCCCCACCCCCAGGGATGAATCAAGCACATACCTTTCCTGAGAACCTTTGCTAGCCATAGCTAAACTCTTCTGGCTTCCCTTGAAATTCTCTGGATGTTTCACCTGAGGGGGAACATCAAGAATCTCTTTGTATTTCACTTTAGGCAAATGTGGATGACAACTCGCTATATGTGCTCTGACTTTATCATGAGCAATGGGAAAGAGAGAGCCGTCTCCTACAGAATTAATAAAGAAGGTGGCCTCTAGAACCAATTTAAAGCAATTATGTTGGGAAAGAAACAAAACCCCAGCTGTAAAAAGAATTTATTAAACTATTTGGCACGTACAGCCCTCAGCCTTTGGAATGGATAATACCTCGCCTCTGCCTTTCCTATTCCGCTCCCTTGGTGCATTGCAATAATGATTTGTCTTTATTTATGGGCCTACCTATTGCCTTTGAAGCCAAGAAACAGCCACAATTCAAATAGCAACTTCTCCTTTCTTGTCACATATATACCAGCCTCCTCACATGTAAGACTAAACAGACCTGGCTTTGCTAAAGATTTGTCAGCAATATCCCAGGCCTATAAATCGACCCATTAGTGATGCCAGGTAATAAAATTAGGGGGGGGGGGGAACCCTTGTTGGTTTTCCCACATCTTTTACTGTCTCTCTCGTAAAGGCAAAGGACTGGGTGAATGAACCTTTCCAGCATGTTAGCCATAATGTAGGGGGGAAAAACTATGTGAATTTGTTTGGCATGATTTTGCAAGGGAACAAAGGCCCCTTCCGCACATGCAAAATAATGCACTTTCAATCCACTTCCAATGCACTTTGCAGCTGGATTTTACTGGGCAGAAGAGCAACATCCATTTTCAAATAATTGTGAAAGTGGATTGAAAGTGCATTATTCTGCATGTGTGAAGGCGGCCATACTTCAAAGGAACAGTATAAGAGGGGAAACGTCCTAACACTTGGAGTAAAGTGTTATAAAGTAGTTGTTGCAAAATATATACATTAGAGTGGCCAGTGTAATGTAAATATTGAATTCATCTTTATGACTTTTGTCTTTTTGTTACGGTCTACTATGAATCACATGTGAGTTTGCAAGATATTGACATAGGCTTTAACATTTATTCCCTCTTCCCAGTAGTCCCTGGGAACTGTAGTGAAGGAAAAATCCACCTGTTTGCATCACTGACACCATTTTTATCTGGCTCAAAGCTACAAATGAAGTTTTATACCTGTGAAGTTAGCCAAACAATAGGAAACCACAGAAGTGGTTCCAACCACAGCTGCTTATAAGTACATAAGGCCACTACTATGTGGAAAAGAAGTTTTAGACATTTGTAGTAAGCCATTGTCTAGGCAAGCGAGTATTGGTAGTTGATTGGATGAACTGTAGTACTATTCTATGCTATTGGTGGGAAATGAGATGATGCAACAGTGATGTAAAATAGAGTATAAGTACATGTATTCAGAGGGGTGGTACTGAGAAGAATGTAGTTGGGAAGGAGTCTTTGATCAAGGCATTATAAAGTTGTCTTTTACTATCTCCTAGAGCAGGGGTAGGGAACCTGCGGCTCTCCAGATGTTCAGGAACTACAATTCCTATCAGCCCCATTGGCCATGCTGACAGAGGCTGATGGGAATTGTAGTTCCTGAACATCTGGAGAGCCGCAGGTTCCCTACCCCTGTCCTAGAGGTAACCACCTGTTTCTGTATTTTTCAACGCAGAAATTTTCCACCCAGAAATTTTTGTAAAACTAGAAAAAGCTGATATACCAAAATGCATTTCTAGGGAGGTTTCTTTTCTTTTTTTGAGTTTTTAAACCCAAACCCAAAAAATAGCCTGCTTTTGAACTCCATGTGGATTTGGGAGACAGCAGGCCAGTGGTGTACCTATAGAAAACAGTGTTTGGGGCAGGTATTAAAATTGTTCTCCCCCAAAAAATTGTGCCCCCAGGGAGGTGCAGAGGGAAATAGAAATATCTTGCCAACCAGGGAATTTTTCTTTAAAAAGAAAAATCAACTCAATACCCTGCCCTCCCCAGCCAAAGTTGGGTTCAAGGCAGCTGACACACATTTTAAAACTACAATCTTAAATTTCCACGTACTGGTAACAACTTACAGTTAAAACATTCTACTATATAATTTCAATATATAGATTACAAAGATGGCATATTACTTTACCCATATAATCCTCAGTCTCCCCAATTTTACGATAGGACAGGTAGGGGTAGACTTGGAGACCAGATAGCACAATTTGGACTGAATATCACATGTACTGACGCCTTCAGTTGTAAGCCTGGTGGAACAATTTGGTCTTACATGCCCTAAGGAATTGATTTATGTTCCTCAGGATCCTGCTGTTCACTGGGAGGAAATTCCACCAAACCGAAGCCAGTGCTGAGAAGGCTCTGACTCTGGTGAAAGTTAGTCAAACCTACTTGGGGCTGGGGACCACCAGTAAATTACTATTGTAGGACCAGAGGGTCCTTCATGGGTGATATGGGGAGGTGAGGTCCTCAAAGGCTTCACACCAGGCTGGAACTTTGCCAAGTTACATCAGCTTGCTAAGTTTCGTGGGCAGGCTCCAGGTGCCCTTCCTTGATTCTGGTGTCCTTCCACTACTCCTCAGCTCAAGGCAATTTAAAACTGTTCTTCCCTTCACCTTTTGAAGTAAAAGTTGGATGAATGGCCTATATCCTCCAGGAAGGCAAAATAGAGATTGGAAGCCTGCCTTCCCCTCCCCTTCTAGCCCCCCTTTTCAAAGGGAAAAGGATTGTCTAAATCGCTGAAAGCTCTAAGAAGCCCCTCTTGTGCAGGGAGTCTACATGGGAAGTTTCACTCCCTGCAGGCATCTCCGGCAACTTGGGTAGAGGCTGTTGGGAGTGGGATCACAGACCACCAGAGATAATTTGGCTGGGTGGCCAAAAGCACCTCCACAGGATCCAGGTGAGTGGTGCCTGGGGCTTGCTTCCCCCTCAGGCTCCCCTAGATACGCCACTGCAGCAGGCAAGCCCAGAGTTCAACTGTGAGCTTTGCCCGGCTGGTCCAGCTTTAAATTGCAGCCTCCCAAACCCGTGTGGCTGAGTTCAACATTAAACTGCATGCTTGGCCTGGCTGGGTCAGCTTCATACTGCTTGGCTGCACCTCTGACAACATGTTGATGCGAATAACTAGCCCAACGTCATCCATTCATGCTTCATGGCATGAGGGGGATGTGGATGGGAGTACGCTGCATGCAGTTTAGTTGAGATGAAGACTAGTTTTAGTGAGAAAGAGCATGATGTGTTTAACTGTCTTCTTGAACTCAGTGCCATTACCTTGGCAAAACAATGGTCTCATTTAAATAATATAAACTTCCTTTCTATGAATCGTGCCAAAGGCCACGCTTCTCTTAACTGTATTTTACATCTTTGTGAAATCCACCTGTAAAAATCCACATCTTTCATAGCTTTCTGACCCTGCTGTTAACAACAGCATTATTCTCTCATCCTTTTTATCTCCTCAACAGCACTGTGATGTAGGTTAGACTGAAAAATGAGTGACTGATTGGCTAAAGGTCATATGGCAAACATTAATGACAGTGTAGGAATTCCAACCTGGGTTTCCTGGATTCTAGTCCAACGCTCTATCCTTGTACCATGCTGGCTGATTACCTCATTTGTACGTCTGTCAAGTGAGGATCAACGTTGAACACCCAACAGTGTAAGTTCTTGCTAGGAAACAAAAAACAAGGGATCCCTTGTGCTAATTTTTGCTGCACCATACTGACATACCTGCTCCTCTGGAACTAGCAAATGAATCTCCAGATCACAAGTCAGCAAGAAGTCACGGCTACAGATTGAAACTTTAAGACCACATTAGTGTCAGCCCTGCATGATCCATCTCTTAGTTATTGCACACACTGGACTCCATTCAAAACTTCTTAGTTCCATGTTTGCCAGAGCGCACACCAACCATTTCAGCTAAAAATAGCCCAGAGGTGCGCATACTGGTGTAGGTGGATTCTTTCCCCTCCTTACATCACAGTGAAAATCCATATATGGGTGTGGTGCGGGGTGGTGCAGGGAGAGAGCCACATGGAGCCTGAACTGTAAGGAAATGACCACTGATTCTTTCTATGTTTCTATCTTCAGACCTGAATTGGGCCAAAGGAGAATTGGACCAAACCTTCTCTGTGCATATCTGTGCTAATTTGAACTCATATACTACACTTGATCTTAGCCCAAAGGCCAAGAACACATATGTACACACAAATGGGCTTCTGGGGGAATGTATCATTGCCTCCTGTAAAGTAGGCACACCTGGCAAATAAGAAACTTGGCAATCACTTGAAAAAAGCAGAGGCGTAGCTTCAAGGGGAAGAGTGCGCGACGCACCGGGCGCATGCCCCTGTGGGGGCGTGGCGAGGGCATTCCGGGGGTGTGGTGGGGGCATTCCAGGGGTGTAGCATGGCAGGACAAGGGTGTTCCAGGCCAGGATGAGGAAGGATGGGGGTGGGACAGGGGGGAAGGACGCACCAGTGCACCGGGCGCTTTCCCCCCTTGCTACGCCTGTGTGAAACAGCCATCATACTTTATCCTAATCCTGAGCAAAAACTGAAGCAAATTTGAAGTTCTGCTTAGGTAACCCAGCAGTGAAAATGTTGAGGGTAGGTAAACAAATTTTGACAAGGTTGTTGCTATTAATCAAAAGAATAGGAATCCCTGTTTGGAATTATTTTGAATCTCTTGTCTCCATTGTTTCATTTCCAAAAGCTCCATTTTAATTAGGTTTTTCCACAGACCAGCTCTAACTCTACATTTTCTGGATTTGTTGGGGGTGGGGGTGGGGGGTGGGTTAGCTATTTCTGTCATAAAGGAGATATAATTTCCTACATTATCTGCATACATAAAAATCAGCCCTGTATTCCTATTTGTACGTTGTGCATAGGAATGAAGCACATGTTGAATATAAAACCAGTATATGCACACAACACGAACTTAAAAAAAATTAGTCCCCTCACCCCACTTACCAGTCCTAGTTTCCACTACCCGAGAAATTGAGGAACAAAGAAATATCGACTTATATGAGAGTATATATGGTAAGTGACCACACATAATGATGCTCTAGGAATTTTCCTTAATCTCTGTGGGAAAGATAATAGACACTAAAAGCCCCATTCAAAGGAGGGGGGGATAATTCACCTGTGGGAGCAGCAGGGGTGTACTTCCCATGGGGACATAGGGTAAGCCATTTCCTGGTGCACACCGTTTTATCATGTGTGGGGGGCTGGGCCTCTCCCGCTGTGTGGCAACCCAGTTGGCTCCTGGTGGCTCCCCCTGTGCCAGGGCGCCAGTTGCTGGCCAAGCTGTTTGCCACGGCTGCAGGAGGGCAGGAGCCGGCTTGCTGCCGCAGAGCCCGCCTGGGCCATGGTACTCCCCAGCCTCCCTGCAGGCTGGCTCCTGCCCTCCCCAGGCCCTGGAGAGGGCAGGAGCTAGTCTGCAGGGCGGCCGAGGGGGGGTGGGCTCGGAGGCAGGCACAGTAGCAGCAACCTGTCCCAGGAGCCGGCCTGCCACTGTGGCGCTCTCCAAGACACCCCCAATCCCCAGCCTCCCCCAGCCTCCCTGCTGGCTCCTGTAAGTGGGAGCCAGGATGCAGAGAGCCGGACTGGGAAGGGGGAAGCTGGTCACACACCCAGGCACCATTTAGGCCTGGTACGCCACTGGGAAGCAGCATGGGACTGTCCTCCCTGGGGCACTTCCCCCAGTAGAGGGGCAATTTCACCAGCATGTGGCCGCTGCCACTCTCCCTGGTGCTGAGATGCTGCACAAGATACCATGCCAGCATCCCAGCACCTCTGCTGCTGCAATAGTGGAGTGGACTGGGGGCATGGCTTTGGGAGGAGCCCATGTTAGTTGACTTGCTCCCAGTCATTAGCCCTGACCCGTTATGTTGGTGTCCAGGGCTTTAGGCTTACACCAACAAAGAAGGGCATAAGTCTATTAAGCCCAATGAGGTCTTCTTGGCCTTGGGGAAGTTTCTTTGCTTTTCAAGCCTTCCCATGCTCTGTGGGAGAGGAGAGGCAGCCCCTGTTCCACATCCAGCTGCCTAGTTCCTTAAATGGGCCTGCCCCATGACCCTACCCATGGCATTTACCTACAGTGACATCACATCCTCCCCAAGCTTATTCCTCCTCAGGCACCATACTCCTGGTGTTTTCCAAGGCAGCTGAGAACACTAAGGGTGATTCTGCACACGAGTAAAATAGGTTCGACCCAGTTCCCTGAGAAGGGTACTAACCTAGGTTGAAGCCATTGTTGTTCCCCACTGCATCCAGCTTAATCCCAGCTCGGAGGGCGGAATCACCCTTTGCCTCTTCGCCGCTCCATTCTGATTGGCTACTGTTCTATGGCCATGTTCCGTCTATCCCCACACACGTTATAAAAAAAACTGCCACAGGAATGGAGGGACGAAGGTGGCGTTTTTTTGATTGGCCGCTTACATTGGTACGCGGAAATTGTGTGTTGTTTGTGCGACCAGCCATCATCAACGCAAGAAAAAGGAGGGGAAAAAATTAGGCGCAATTTTCGCCGTGGCGGTTCTCCAGCTGTATGCATGCCCAAAACACTCAGCTGTGATTGTCTGAATGGGGGACTTCTGGCACCAGAGATTCCGCACTTTACTGGAATCGCGCTGAGTTCGAGCGTGGTTCCCTGAAAAAGTAGTAGTTCCCAACTGGAGTCGGAAATTTGACCGTTACACGGGGCGAAGCTGGTACAAAACCACGTCGATCCCAGTGGTTGTGCGGAGCATTTAGGTCAAACGCAGCTCGAACTTAGGTCAATAACGCAAGTGCGGAATCGACCTAAGAAGCAGGAAAAAGCAGAGAACAGAGATGCTGATAAACAGGTATGAAAAGAACCGATGGGAAACATTTTTTTTCCTCTTTTCTAGTTTCCGCATATTTCTAAGTTGCCATCCAGCTTGGTCCCAGGGGGGATTCAGAGTGAATGTGGAGTTTTCCCTCAGGTGAAAATCTGCAAGAAACTGGAGTGCAGCTAACAGGACTTGGCTTGGATTAACACGATTTTCTCGTGTATGCCTTTCCCACAAGTGAAGTTGTTTTTCAGCTGTGAGCAACAACATAAACTTAATTGCATACAGCAAAGTGTAAATGTCTTGTGTTAAATCTGAGGTTCAAAGGACTGTCAGTTGTTTTCTTTAAAGCCTCTGTCTTGGAGGCACTCATGAATGAGTTCATGCACTTAGAGCTACTGTGGCCTCTTAGCCTCTCTCAATTGCCTAATAACTGAGGAGAAGCTAGATTCCTGCTGAGTTCTTACATGTTGTTTCTGCCAGGAAGACGGCTACATCACATAAATCCTGAACAACAGAGAGCTGCAAAGCAGAGGTTTCCAGGGAGATGGTACACAGAGAGCGATAGGTAGCTCTGCCGCTGTTGCGTTCTTAATAGATAAATCCGGAAGATGCTGCAATCATAAACAGATTCAGGGACAATTCCATATCTTTCAACATTTGACAAATGGAAATAAGGTCTGTGGCTGGTATCCTGCGACTCCACTGTCCAACGTATGAAGTCTTCCTGAAGCATAAAGAGCCTGCTCTATAGCTTAAGAGGCTCTTCTACGGGCGGGCAGGAAAGCTATTTTGGTACCCAAACTGTCCATGCTGTTGCTTTGATTTGCTGACAGAACTTTGGAGATGTGGTTTTTGTAGAGATCTTAAAGACTGACTGGCAACAGAGCAACTGTAGTACACGTATGCACCCTAACTACATTTTGAAAAGGCATTCCCGACAACTCCTCTAAAGGTGACTTGGAGAAAATGTTCTCCTTGGGGATGCCAGCCTCCAAGTGGGACCTGGGAATCCCCCAGAATAAGGCTCATCTCTAGACAAGTCTGCTTGGAAAAAATTGGATGCCTTATGGAATTGTGCCCCATTGAGGCCTCTGCCTTCCCCACAGTGGCGTACTGCCCATTGGGCAAACTAGGCAGCTGCCCAAGGTGCAGGAATTTAAAGTCATGTGGGGCGGCCTGATTTCTAGCCCCGCCCACTCTCTATGGTGGCCCTCAAGCAAGGCAGGATGAGCAAGGAGTTTCCCGCCATCATGGAGGACAATACGCCCCCCCCCCCAGAGCCCAGAGCAACTCAAACCCCGGAGGACAGATCAACCTTGAGCCGGGTGGCCAGGGCTACCTCCACCCATTTGAGGGGGGGAGTGCATCAAGCCCAAGTTTTGCCCAGGGTGCCAGTTTGCCCAGGATGCCAATATTTCTCACAATACTAGAACCAGGGGGCATTCATTGAAAATGCTGGGGGGAAGAATTAGGACTAATAAAAGGAAACACTTCACACAACGTGTGATTGGTGTTTGGAATATGCTGCCACAGGAGGTGGTGATGGCCACTAACCTGGATAGCTTTAAAAGGGGCTTGGACAGATTTATGGAGGAGAAGTCGATCTATGGCTACCAATCTTGATCCTCTTTGATCTGAGATTGCAAATGCCTTAGCAGACCAGGTGCTCAGGAGCAGCAGCAGCAGCAGAAGGCCATTGCTTTCACATCCTGCACGTGAGCTCCCAAAGGCACCTGGTGGGCCACTGCGAGTAGCAGAGAGCTGGACTAGATGGACTCTGGACTGATCCAGCAGGCTAGTTCTTATGTTCTTATATTTTTATGTTCAGTTTCTCTAGGTATGCCACTGCTTCCCCAGGCTCAGTCCGAAAATCTGCAGAAGTTTCTGAGCCTGGATATGGCAATCCTATCCCCCCACCCCCACTGGTGACCAGGAGAACCTGGTAACCCTCATTTTATTCCACAGACCAGCACCCCAAAGTCCCTACTGAGTGTCACTATCCAGCTGTTACTCCTTTCTTCTAAAGGCTCCCAACAAGAAGAACACTGACACTTCCTTGGCAGGAGCCTCTAATGTTCTGTGGGCAAACGAGTTGTAATCCTTATTTTAAACGCCTGTCTCTGAAAGATCTCATTTGAGTAATTTCACCATTGCTACGGGGGGCTTTTGTTTATGGCATAACACTATTATGCAGTAAATGTTGGTGGCAGTGGTCCCCAAAGAGGAATCGCAACGCTGAAAGGCAGCTACAAACACCTGCAGAAGTGATTATTGCTCTGATTAAGGAGGAAGGAAAGTTGATTTCTGGCTGGAGGGAGCAATGATGTGCAAGAAGACAAAGAGGAAAACAAGCAAGAACAATTGTCGCTTTGAGGGTGGGGGGCTTTCGCAGATGTTTCGGCATCCTCCTCTTCGGGGAGCGGCTGGAAAGAATAGAGCTTCTTCACTTTTCACAAAGTTACCTGTATCTGTCTTTCCAAAGATTGGACTAATAGTATTTTCACATGCAGCATCAATGAGCAGCAGTGACGTAGTGGCTAAGAGCAGGCGCACTCTTATCTGGAGGAACCGGGTTTGATTCCCAGCTCTGTCGCTTGAGCTGTGGAGGCTTATCTGGGGAATTCAGATTAGCCTGTACACTCCTACACATGCCAGCTGGGTGACCTTGGGCTAGTCACAGCTTTTCGGAGCTCTCTCAGAAGGGCAAGGAGATTGTAAGCCCCTTTGAGTCTCCTACAGGAGAGAAAGGGGGGATATAAATCCAAACTCTTCTTCTTCTTCCTCTCTTTAAAAAATGTACCATACTGCCAGCTTCCATCTCAAATGATGTCATTAGTCAGGTTGAGTGCAAAGCAAAAGCAGTTCCTCTACTTATCTGAAATGGAACAGCGTAAATAGAACCACATGACTTTAAACACATGCAGGTGGAGTGAGTCATTCCTTAACTCAATCAATTAGTCCTTAGGAGTTAATGAGCTGTAATACAGTTTATTTATAGAATTATCCCCCTCGAAGACATTTTTATTACAACCTTGGGATGGAACTCATAGGTTCTGCTTTGCACGCAGCTACTTCCAGCCACCTTTCTTTTCCCTCCCCTCCCCTTCCCACGGCCAACCTGGTGAGTTTTTATGCTTAAATTAGCAGCTTACCATATTTCTTCTTTCAGGAAACACAGGCTCATTCCGCACATGCAGAATAATGCACTTTCAAACTGCTTTCAGTGCTCTTGGAAGCTGTGCGGAATGGCAAAATCCACTTGCAAACAGTTGTGAAAGTGGTTTGAAAACGCATTATTTTGCGTGTGCGGAAGGGGCCACAGTTTTGGGTGTTTTTTTGTCTGTTGAGGGATGCCTAGAGGCCCGTGTCACTGGTCAGCAGGGGAGTCTCGGACTCTTTCCTGGCAAACCTTCTAAAACGTTTTGAGACGGGAAAGAAAACATTTCTTCAAAGCCTTCTTCCACAGAGTTCTGCGTTGTTTTTACCCTCTTTGGTTCCCAAAATGTTTTATTTTTAGCCTCGCAACATTTTAAGTGAATGTCCTTGTAAAATGATTCTCGCATTGAAATGCTTTCAAAATGTCTTCAGTAGCCTGTACAATCTCTTTAAGGCATTTCCCATTCCTCTGTGCTGTCCTGGACTTCCTCCTCGGTGCCATTTTCTGAGCTCACTCTGTCCCTCCTCATCTGTTTATCTGCAGCATTTCTGTGGTGCATCCATATTTTTCAGCTACCTTCTCAGAGGATCGAAATCCCCTGTGATGTCCTGAAAGCTGCATCTTGCCGTGTTACTTGTTCCCAAAGGGATCAAAAGGAAGGGAGAACAGTCAGTGAGCTTGACAAGTCTTGCCAGCCTCTCTGTGACATCATGCGTTTTTTTCTTTTGTTCCAGAGAGACAGCAGACCTCTTAAGACATCTTGGCAGGCCTGCAAATCACTGTTTCTGTTTCCCTCAGCAGGGAGTCCTCTACCACCACTATACCCTCTCTAAACTTCACCCTCCCTTGGACATTGCTTCCCAAATTCCAGGAATTTCCCAAACCAGACATGGCAGCCCTATGTAAGAACCTATCTAGAACATGTCATCAGGGGCGTAACGAGGCAAACTGTAGCCCTGGGCAAAACCTGAGTTGGATGCCCC